>NC_057799.1:616306353-616350735 GCF_018294505.1 Triticum aestivum | reverse complement strand
CCCTACACGCACCCCCGTCGCCGATCGTTCTTGTTACCGGAGGACGACCCCTACACGCACCCCCGTCGCAGATCGTTCTTCTTACACCGATCGTTCTTCTTACAGGACGACGACCCCGATACGCACCGCCATCGCCGGTCGTTTATGCTTGGAAGGGCGTCGACCGGAGACTGCAAGGTGTTGTACATCGGCATGTCTCCCAGGCCCAACAGACAGCAGTTCTGCAAGGTCCTCACCCTCTCGGTCGACCATGAGTGGAGAGAGACGGGGTGCCCGCCGGCCAGGGTCATGACGGGCTACTCAGGAGGGGCAGCAGCCGTCAAAGGGGTTGCCTACTTCTTCCCGTCCGTTCTGCGAGCTCCGGCACCCGGCAACAAGGGGTACATCATGGCGTACGACCTGGAGAAGGAGGTGTGGCGGTCGGCCTCTGTGCCGGCCCCGGCACCTGGCAACAAGAAGGTAGTGAACGAGTTGAGCCACGGCTTGGCCGAGCTGGGCGGCTGCTTGGCCCTAATGTACGGGGACGAGCACGGGTCCATGGAGCTGTGGTTGCTCGTGGACCCCGACCAGGCTATCTGGTCCATGCAGTGCACCATCACAGTGCCGTATCGTTACCAGGGGGTCCAAGGGTCACATCTTCCTCTGGATGTGGCGGAGCCCCTCTGGTTGCTAGAAGATGGCAGGATCATCATGTGGATGTGGATGTCGGGAGAGCATCCGCACGGGGTGTTGTGTATGTATGATCCAAGAACCATGACGTACACAGATGTGGCGGACATGCCAAATTACACGCTGGCAGGTGTGTATACCGGGAGCTTGTTGGGAAGATGGAATTTACGTCGCCTTCTCCACCAAGGAAGTTCATCTAGTATTCTCCTATACCAGCTAGCAATAATTTGCCATATAAAAATATTTTTTCCTTCTATATTTTCTCTTTTGCGAGTTAAATTGTTTATTTCTATTATAGGCATATATTGGTTGCTGATATATGGTGACAATTTTTATCTCTACTCTTATAAAAAACCGAGTTGGTGATGATGGTGTGCCTGCCATCTTGTAATATAGACCGTCTGATCTATATCTGACGGATAGAAATCAAATTATGATAATTTTACAAAAAAAACCGCACCTCTCTCCATATTTACAGATAAGGCCTTACCTCGTTCATCCTTATCTCCCACAACCTCATTGCTGAGCAATTAAAAAAGGAAGTCTCTGAAACAATCTGGCATGGTGGCCGCTGCCGGCGCCGTCCATCCCCATGCCTCCGCCCAGTCCGACCACCAGTCACCACCACGCCCCACTCCTCCTCACCTTATCTCTCATCTTTCTCGAGATATCATTTTTTCGATGAAATTCTCGAGATACCATTTTTTGATAAAATTCTCGAGATATTATTAGTTTTTAACATGGGATTACTCCTGCATGGGTCAATCACAACAGGTGTTTTGTAAAAAAAATGCATCATGATGTTCTGTGCAATGCACGGACATCTTGCTAGTTTAAATAGAATTTCATGAAGTCAATACCATGATGAGACGATTATCTTTGTTGCTTATAGATTCCTGTTCTATTCTAATGACGCATCGGAAACAGAGATACATGCTTGATGCAGGGCATGGCCTTTGCATGTGCAACACACTCCTTCTTTGATTCATAGGATAGGAAAATCGTAGGAATAGAAAAGTCATAGAAAATGAGATGACATGTATCTCAAATCCTATGAGTAGGAATAGGAAAGGAGATGCCCTTTGATTCACATCATAGGATTTTTTCCATTGAGTCTAGACTAATGTTTATTTTCCTATGAAATATGGAGGATAGGAAGAATTCCTCCATAGAAATAGGATTCCATTCCTACAAACCAAAGGGCTCTAAAAAAAAATTTCCTACGAAAATCTTATCCTATAAAATTCTTACCAGATTCCTCTAAACGAAAGGAGGCCTGAGCTTATATGCACCGAAGCATATATTCTAACACGACGACGCCACGTCGGAAGCGACCGAGGTGGGGGCGAGTAGAAGAGTTGGTGGCCGATGGCGACGCGCCGGCCGCGCGCGCGTCCCAGAGTCAGCGTGCGGGAGGTGAGACGTCCAAAAGCTTTCGTGCTCCGGCTCGCAGCATCTCCTGCCCTCTCCTGTCTTGGATGGATGGAGACTTGGACTAGGTGGCTTCGGCCTCGCCGTGAAAGTGAGCGTCACAAGCCGGTACTACTGGTTCGAGCTTCATCCATGCGTCTTTTCGGCCTGGAGAAGTCTACACATGTGTCGGTTACCCGTGCGTTTTCTTTTACGTCTCAACTGATTTTTCAGATGCTTCCGGGAGATTAGGATGAAAACTATTGTGTTGTGCGCCAAAAGAAAAATGTATTTAGAAAAATCATCCGACCTGTTAATAATATGCCGTGGTAGTACAAATATGATCAGAAATAACAAAATTTACAATTAGGTCCATGCATCACTTAGCGACGGCCACAATCACTGAAGCCAGTCGAAGGCGTGACGCCGTCGCCCCTCCCTCATTGAAGTCAGACAAACCTTGTTATAGTGGACAATCGAGGAGTTGTCCTGCTAAGACCTCAAAGAAACAGTGCGGTGGAACAACACCCATCACTAATAATAAGAAGCGTAGACCCACCAATAGAAACAAGGACCGACCAGATCCAGGCAGATCCATCGGATACAAACGCCGACCAGATCAAAGAAGATCCGTTGGGGACACACCGCCATGCACCTGCACCGATTCTAGATGCATCGTCGGAGCGGGAACATGACAGGAAAGACATTACTCTATGGAATAGAGCCACCGCCCCAAGCCCCCAATCAAGACACTAAAAGATACTCGTCGCTATGTGAATATGAGCAAAGAATTTATAGTTATATATTTAAAGTTAAAAATTAAACTACATGCGCCATACGTATGGAAGGGGTAACTTGAGTACGTAGTACTCATCGAGTACGAGATTTCTACAAAGATATTACATTCCAAGAAAATTGACCAGTGATTTTCTTGTGTGATATAAGTGTCTAACATTAATTTTCGGGAAAGAAAGAGCATATATGATAGTTTAAGGGTTTCAAGGGACAAACAACGCTCTTTACTTCTGCGTGCTAAATGCACCTGTGACAGTATTCTGTAACCTTGCATTAACATGGAAATATTTGCATGCAGAAAAAACAATACATTCTGATTTACAAATAGCTCACGCTTTCCTCGAGGAGACGCGGACCGACCGGAAGGTGGATGTCGCACATGAACGTACAGTTTTGGTTGTATGCACGTAGCATGGGTTAAGCTTATCCGTTTATTTAATTCATATCTAGATGTTTTTTAAGGATGTCACATCTAAGCTCTCAAAAATAACGCAGCAACAAGGAAAAAAAACTAGAACAAAAAAATAGACCACAAATATAATGGACACAAAGTTAGATATGACATAATTATGTCACATCTAGATAGTTGCATGAGATGGTGTATACATCTGGATGGTTGCATGAGATGAAACTTTAATAATGCAACGTGTTGGCCTTATCACCGTGTTTCCGGGAGAGGATCACCTCTCTGTCATTGACCTATGTGGATATATAAAACCTTAAAATGCGCTCAATAATGCTCTGTAGTGGCAAAACAATGGGCAAGCATGGCAAAAAAAAACTTCTTGGAAAAAAATCTATTTTTATAATGTGTGATTAAAATTTTGTACTTGTGTAATGACTTTTTATTAAACAACGGACCCCTCGTCTATTTTTGTTAGGATACCACCGACGTTTGTACAAAGTTCAAACATGAGAACAAAACCTGAAAGCAAACCCCAGCAACATGCTCTATTAAGACTTTACACATCAACCTAAAACTACTAGCTCTATTAATTAAGGGGAAAAAGTCCATTTTACTCCCGTAAACAAAGTGGGTGGTTTGCTTTACTCCCTGGTCTTTATTTTGGCTCCTTCTACACCCCAAACAAAACCAAACCGGACAAAAAACCTCCGCGGCTGGTTTGTCTCCATGCGATGCTGATGTGGCACAGTCAAAGGGCGGTTTTGACTGCGGTGGGGCCTACTTGTCAGGTTGACTGTAATAGACCTGTCGTTCCCTGTTGCGTTCTGGATCAGAAATCCCTTTCTTCTTCTCCCCCATGTCGCCGTCGATGGCTCGCTCGGGGCGGCGCTAAACTCCGACCAGCGACGGTGGTCGGAGTGTTGGTGGTGGCGGCGGCGGCGGTGCAACCCCTGAATCTTCCCTGACCTGTTCCTTCTCCCACGGCCGCTATCCTCCCCCGTCCTCAAACCCTAAGTCGATGGCTCTGTCGATGCAGCGGCGGCTGCTGCGGTCTGTCTGATTTCACGGCAGCGCAGACGAACTGAGGTGAGTCCCATCCCTCCAATCCCCTTCCCTTGGTGTACTTGCTCTGCTCTAGTTAGCTGCTGTATGTAGGTTCTAATTGAAGATTGGATGTTGTTTTAATCTGTAGGCTAAGCAATGGATAATCTAGATTAGTTAGGCATCCGTTTTTTTTACAATGGCCAATTTGAGAAGTCAAACAAGCAATTGTCATATGTTGGTGGTAATATAGAGCTCACATATGTTGAGAGGTACAATATATCCTTAGCTACTGCCAGGGAGCAGTTAGCAGATATAAAGATGGCCTACCATGGTGAAGAGCTAACAGAAAAGCACAGGCTTTACTGGTTGTTTCCTACTTCCTCCGTTCCGAAATATAAGTCTTTTTAGACATTTCAAATGGTCTACAACATACGGATGTATGTAGACATATTTTAGAGTGTAGATTCATTCATTTTGCTCCGTATGTAGTCACGTATTGAAATCTCTAGAAAGACTTATATTTTGGAACGGAGGGAGTAGAGAAAATGTTAGAGATGGGCTGAGACGACTGGACACTAATAGAAATGTGTTCTTCATGGATAGGTGTATTACAGATTGTGGGGTTGTGGATGTGTATGTGAATTATGAAGATGATGTTGATGAAGATGGACAGAACAGTGTGTCTAATATTGGAGAGAAAGAGGAAGAGAAGACAGAAGAGAAGAGTGACAGTGATTGGGAAGATGAGCATGACAATTGCTCTGCTGAGGATGACCTGGAGCACGGTTCAGAGGAAGATGGGGATGAGCCTGACAAGACTGAGTATGATGTACAGGATGAATTGCAACCTGAAACTGGAAATGTTCCTTCAGTAGATGTTGCACCAGATGAAATAAGTGATGAATGTGAAGATCTTGATTGGTGCCCTAAAGATGAAGACAGTTCAGGTGAAGATGATGAGGCAGAGGAGCTCAGAAAGCATGCTAAGGAAGTGCTCAGAAAGATCAGAATGAAGTTGCCACTTGATGAAGAGAAGGAAGTGAAAGAAAGTACAACACAGTTAAATTCCTTTTGATGAAATGGATGAAGGAAATGACACTCCATACATGGATTCCAGTGAGGAATACAGTTATGATGAGGATGAGCATGGGAATTCAGTTAGGATGAAATCTAGATTTCCAAGATTTGATAGCAAGGCTGCAATTCCAATATTCAGCTTGGGCATGACATTTAGGGGAAGAAGTCAGTTCAAGAGGGCACTGGTGAAGTATGGCCTTGCTATGAAGAGGCATATTTGCTTTGTAAAAGATGAGGCTGGTAGGATTAGGGCAAAATGTTCTTGGCCTAAGTGTCCTTGGTTGATTTATGGTGCAAAGAGGAGCTCAAATGATTGGTTTCAAGTCATAACACTTGTTGACAACCACATATGCCCACAGAGGAGAGACAACAGATTGGTTACTGCATCTAGAATTGCAGACAAATATGAGAGAATTATGAAGGCAAATCCATGATGGAAAGTGAAATGTATTAAGGCCACTGTCAGATTAGAGATGTTTGCAGATGTGCATGTTTCCAAGATAAAGAAAGCAAAAGCAATAGTCAGAAAGAGAGTTAGAGAAGCAATGCATGAAGAATATGCCGGGGTGTTTGATTATCAGCTAGAAATATTGAGGAGCAATCCAGGAAGCACTGTGGCAGTTGTGCTTAATCCAAAAGAAACTGCACCAGTTTTTCAGAGATTGTATGTGTGCTTTCAAGCTTGCAAGAGAGGTTTCATAGAAGGGTGTAGGAAAGTAGTGGGTTTGGATGGCTGCTTCTTTAAGGGGGGCTCAAAGTGGAGAGCTACTCTGTGCTCTTGGAAGAGATGCAAATGGGCAAATGTATCCCATTGCTTGGGTAGCAGTTGAGGTGGAAAATAAGGACTCCTGGTTCTGGTTTATGGCATTGTTAAATAAAGACTTGGAGATTTCAAATGAAGGTGAAGGCTGGGTGTTTATATCAGATCAGCAGAAAGGTCTAATCAATGCAATTTCAAAGGTTGTACCAAGAGCTGAACACAGAAATTGTGCTAGGCACATTTATGCTAACTGGAAGAAAAAACATAGGGACCAGAAATACCAGAAGAGATTTTGGGCTTGTGCAAAGTCTTCTAACAGAGTTCAGTTCAATTTAAACAGGGCAAAGCTTGTCCAGCTCACACCAGAAGGAGCAAGAGACATGATGCAATCTGGGCCTGAACATTGGTGTAGAGCATGGTTCAAAGAAGGATCATTCTGTGATTCAGTCGACAACAATATGTGTGAAAGTTTTAACAATTGGATAGTGGAATATAGAGGTCTTCCTATCATCAGTATGTTTGAAGCAATCAGAGCAAAGGCGACTGTAAGGATTCAAGTTAATAGAGCTATGCCTGCCAATTGGAATGGAACAATTTGTCCCAAAATCCTCAAAAAGGTGAACAAGTTGATACAACTTACTGAGAAGTGTGAGACAATATGGAATGGAAAAGATGGATATGAGGTAAAGTTAGGACAGCATGGATTCAAAGTTGACTTGCAAGCAGGGACATGTTCTTGTAGATAATGGCAATTGTCAGGAATTCCATGCGTTCATGCTCTAGCAGCTTCACAGTGTGGCCCTGATGACATTGATTCACTTATTGCACCTTGCTACAGAATTGAAGCTTACAACAGAACATATGAACATGTCATGATGCCAATGGAGGGCATGCCTAGCTGGCCAATAGCTGACAGGCCTAGACCTTTAGTTCCAAGCTATGTGCAAATGCCTGGGAGGCCCAGGACAGAGAGAATAAGAGGTGCAGATGAGCCTCCTAAGCATGCACACAAACTCTCCAAGATTGGAACTAAGATCAAGTGTAGTTTATGTGGAAATCCTGGGCACAACATGAGGAAATGCAATACTAACCCCAACAAGGGAAAGTACAAGAATAGGGAGAGGAAAAAAGAAACAAAGGTGTGTAATGATTTTTACATGTGTTTGATTTCTATTCATTTCTATATGTTTTGTACTTGTGAAATTGCAGCAATGTGAAATACCTAACAACTGTTACTTCTATGTGTTTTGTAGGAAAATCCTCCAAGGACATCTCAAAGAGTAGGAGGGAGAGCCGAGTCTTCACAGCAGGCAGCTCAAGCATCACAGCAAGCTGCAGGAGGGAGTGCCCAGTCTTTACAGCAAGCTACAGGAGGGACAGCACAGCCTAGAAGGGGAAGGCCTCCAAAGCAAGCAAACATAGCACCTGGTGCTAGTTCTAGTCAGAGAAGGAGGAGATCTACCAGGGTTAGCATGTTTGATGAACTGAGGGGTTAAGCAGGACAATTTATGTTGTTTAGAGCCTTCAAATTGTTAGTAGGTTGCTGGTGATGTGCTACTTGCATGAACTTGTGTTTGTTACTGTTAAGCTACAGAACTTGTGTTTCATGTACTTGTGTTTGTTACTGTTAAGCTGCATAATTTGTGTTCAGTTGCAAAGACAAAGAAGCTCACAATTGTACCATTTCACAAGACAGCATAGTACCAGCACATTACACAAACAGAAATTTCACACAAATATTTGGCACATTTTTGGCACAAATTCAGTACACACCAAGCAGTACAGTTGCTTCACCACAACAACCAGCACAAAGTAGAACTGAAGACACAGTACAACACTACAGATTCTTAACACATAGTACAACAAACCAAGTGCCAAAGTGCCAAATAACAGGATACAAACTCAAACTCCTTCAGCACCATCAGTGCCATCGATCTTGCCCAGCACGGTCTTGAAGATATGCTTGCGAGTCCGCTCCTCGCCTTCTGCTGGCAGCCACTCATCAGGCAGTCCTTCAGCAAGCAGAGGACCACGATCGAAAACCTCCTTCATGTGGCAAATGACAGGATACAGTAAGCTGTTCTTCTTCCTCGGCGACGACGGTCCGTAGTCACCCAATTCAAATGGCATTGCTTCATACTCATCCATGGACTCGGGTGGCTTTTTTGTCAGCTTCGGCTCAGGTATCTCCACTGTCACCACCTTGCCAACAAACGAAGGGTCACGAAGCCACGCCATTACCTCAATCTCGCGGCGGCTTGCCGGCGGCAGGATCTCGATCAGCTCGCCACCCAACTGCTTCAGAACATCTTTCACGGACGCCGTTGTCCAGGCCTGGTTAGGGAGGCCTTCAAAGCCGAGCTTGCTCTTGTATTTCAGAGCACCTGGCTGAGCACGAACCATTCTGCACCAACGAGAAAACTGAATCCAACGCCGGCAACACTTGAGCTTCATTGACGACAAGAGCACCTCAGAGCACTTCTCCTCCGTCGAGAACGTCAGCCACAGGTCGTGTGGTGGGCACGCGACCTCGATGACCACCTCGGACGGCACCACCCCGCAATGCTGCCGCAAGGTCGCCAGCATGGCTGCCGGCGTCACTGCCTGCTTGCCGTCTCCGACCGCAGTTGCCAGAAGCACGTACCACCCGAAGTGCAGCTCCAACGCATCCATGGCCGGAGTGCGGGAGATCAGGACATGGCTCACCTCTCGACGGAGCTCCGGCTCTCCCCGCCGCCACACCTCCTGCGGGAACCGCCGTTCCAGCAAGCTACGGCTCGCCGGGGCTGCTGCGACGACCGGGGCCGCGCCTCCACCGTCGGCGGTGCTCACGGCGTCCGGTGACACGGTGCTGGAGCTCACGCTGCCGCCGCCCATGGAGAATAGGGTTAGGGATTTGGACTGGGAAGTGGGGGATTTCTGATCCAGATCGCAACGGGGAACGACAGCTCTATAACAGTCCTACCTGACAAGTAGGCCCCACCGCGGTCAAAACCGCCCTTTGACTGTGCCACATCAGCATCGCATGGAGACAAACCAGCCGCGGGGGTTTTTTGTCCGGTTTGGTTTTGTTTGGGGTGTAGAAGGAGCCAAAATAAAGATCAGGAGGTAAAGCGAACCACCCACTTTGTTCAGGGGAGTAAAATGGACTTTTTTCTAATTAAGGGCATCCAAAACTATCCCGTAAAAAGGACATAGTATTTGTCCGAGAATGTGTATAGTGATATGGGAGCTAGCGATCCAACCCTATCCATCAAAAGCCCGGGCACATTTCAAACGGGAATTAGAACAAACCGGACAAATTTCATGCAAACCAAACGATTTTCATTTAAACCAGACCAAATTCATGACAATTTTTTACACATTTCATTTAACAAAAGTAGACAAGACATTTTTTAACATAGCAAAACCTAGTCTACATTTTCGTCGGTTGTGGCGACGTCTGTGTTCCACGTCTTCCCTGTCTGAAGTGCTCAATGGCCATGAGCTCTAGGAAGTAAAGTTGTGGGTCGATGGCGAGGGGACGAGTAGGACATGAGACACGAACATGGCCCACATGGAACACGAGATGTGCCACGTTCATGTCCCACCTCCTACTCTTCCTCGCTGAAGTGTGCTCTATAGACGTTGATGGTCGAGGTGAGGCCCACGATCGACGTGGATGGCCAACCTCGTGGTCGTCGCAGCCGGCGCAAATGACGGGGAGCTGCCCACGTTCTCGTCTACGGTCGCTTGCGCCACCTCTGCATCCGCCTCCATCGCAATCGCATCGCAGCTTGCGTGAGCGCTGCGTGCGGTCTTGTAGAGTGCCCGCCTCCACGACCATGGGCACCATGGGCTCCTCGCTCGTGAACTCGTCGTAGATTTTCCCCTTTCCCGGTTGATATAGCGCGAGGAGGGAGAGGTTGTAGCATTGGTCGTCCTGCGTCAGCCAGAACACATATTTTTTCAAATTCGTGTAACTTTTGAACTTTTTCCCTCAAAATTCGTGAACTTTTTTCAAATTCATGAACACCTTTTCAATTTTTTGAAGTTTTCCCCTCAAATTCATGAATTTTTTTAATTCATGGAACCCATGATTTTTCAAAATTGGGGACTTTTTTAAAATATATGAACTTTACCAAGCACGTGAACTTTGAAAAAAGGTCAATGATGAACGTCAAGTGACCGTGTCAGGTTAAAGGTCAAAGACATCTAGTCAATGGTAAACCTGGTGAAGTTAAACGAAGCGACCCGAGCAAGCCACCAGCTCGTGTTGGGTGGCCAGCCCACGCGAGGCAACGCGTGAGCGCCGGTTGGTCCTATTGGAGAAGGTGTGAGCACAAAGAGGTACGGAGAGGAAAAATATCCCTTGGCTCTTAGGGATTTTCCTTTTTAGCAGTGCTACGCGTCCGCCGGATGATAAATCAATTGGCGATGTTAGGCGTAAGCCGGCTGATAGCTCGCACCTATAAGCCGCCTTGATAGCCGTCCGATGGTGCATATCATAGTTGTTCGCTTTGTGTCCCGTGGATCAGGATTTGCCTCGACGCACACCAGCACATGCACCACCATGCAGCGCCCACGGTCGCTGTCGTGGAATTGTCACGGCAGATGTCCTTGAGCTAGGACTTAGTCGTGGAGCCATCGCAACTAGGAAGCTTGAAGGGGTTATGCGGGACAAGAAACACGAGGGTTTATACTGGTTCGGCCCCTTACGGTGAAGGTAAAAGCCTACGTCCAGTTCAAGGTGCTATTGATTAGGGTTACGATCGCCAGGGAGCTAAACAGCTATATCCGGTTCTCGATGAGATTGTCCTCGCCCTAAACCGCTGCCGGGTCGTCCCTTTATATAGGGAGGCCGACGCCCAGCGGCCCTTAGAGTCCCGGCCGGCTCATAAGAGTGTCCGGCTCGGACTCTAAACAATACTTGCCTTACACTACAAGTCTACTATAACAATAAAGATTGTACTACGGGCTTTAAGCCATCGCCGGGTCTTAGCCCATCTCTGGCCCATTATCTTGAAACTCAGCTCCGGGCCTCTGGCAATGACCCTTAGTGTAACCCGGCCTTCCTGGCGGGTGACTCCCAGGTCTATATCCTCCACATTAGGCCCCAGATTGACTTGAGCCGGCTCGTGTCAATCTTCAACTCTGCCGACAGAAAAAAATCTCTGGCTTACCGTTCGTGTGAAGGCCATAACCCGGTGTGACGTCATTCTCCGGACTCCGGATAATCCGCCGTGACGTCATCCTCCATTAAGTCCGTTTTTTTACTCCGCCAGATCCGCAACGGATCTCTGCTGTTACTGTCTTTCCGAAAATCGAGGCGCCGTGACGGGGAGATAACCACGCCGTGGTCTCCTTGAATATCGCGCCCACTTATGACTTGCCTTATAAATAGGCCGGCCCGGCAATCTCTTCTCACACCCTCCTTCTTCTTCCTCGCGCTGTCGTTCCTCTACCCGAGCTTCTGCCGCCGCCGCCGCCGCCGCCGTCGCGCCCCTGATCTTCATCGACCCGGCCGCTGCATCACCCTGACCCGGACCAGATAACGGCGGCGACCTCCGCTCTTCCTCAACTCCGGTGAGTCTTCCCTGCCTTGCTAGAACCAATCTGTGGTAGGGTTCATCTTGTGTTCTTCGCGTTCTTCACCATTGCCGCAAGCTTCAGTAACCCCTGTAGTCACTGCCCCCGTTGATCTTAACTCTTCGTAGAACCTTTGCGGTAACTGTTCGAGATCCATTCCATCTGCAAAAAATCCTCTTTTTACTGCTTAAAGACCATGTTCCACCTTAAGAACTTCTCCTGTTTCTGTTTCTTTAGGTCTAGAAAATTTTCATCTTGCCCGACCATTTTGATCCGAAAAAGTTACTGTAATATATGAAATCTGTTTTACCACACTTAGTAAAAACTGCAGCCCTTGAGTCTTGGCGGCTTATGTTTCCGACTTAAAGAAAACACGCGCCGTAGAACTTTCCGGTTTAAAGAGAACCATGCTCTGTAGTATCTTCCGACTTAACCGCAGTAAGCCGTAGATGACCAACTCATCCTGAATGCCCCGACGGCTTAGATAACCCACCGTATCAATACATACCATTAGTCCCCTTCATAAGCCGTCATTGTAGTTTGAATGATAAACTCCGGCTTATAATTAACCCGGACACCTTCTTCTTTATCATAGATCACCAACCGTCACCATGCCTCCCAAAGCTCCCATCACTTGCAACTGGATGAGATCCAACGTCACTGATGAGACCCTGGCCAACTTCGTTAAGTCCGGATATCTGCCCAGGAAGGAAGTGATGTCCTACCGTGCCCCTGATCCGTCCGAAGAAAGACCACAGCCGAGGGAGGGGGAGGTAGTGATCTTTGCGGACCATATGAGCCGGGGCTTTGCACCGCCCGGCTCAAAATTCTTCCGGGATGTGCTCAACTTCTTTGACCTTCGACCTCAGGATATAGGACCCAATTCCATATCCAACATCTGCAACTTCCAAGTCTTTTGTGAAGTATATCTTGGAGAAGAGCCGAGTCTACTGCTCTTCAGAGAGCTGTTTTATTTGAACCGCCAAAATGAGTGTGCCAACGGGCCAAGTCTAGAGTTAGGCGGCATCTCCATCCAGCGACGTAGGGACTGTCTGTTCCCTTACGCAGAGCCACCGAGCCACCCTAAGGACTGGAATATGACTTGGTTCTACTGCCAAGATACATCCCCAGCTGACGAGAATCCACTGCCCGGCTTTCGCCCAACACGCCTGGAGCCGACTCACCCGTTATCCGACAAACTTACTGCCGCGGAACGCCAACCTTTGCTTCCAACGATAAAAAAGATCAAGGCCCTGCTAGGCAATGGTCTGAACGGGATTGATCTGGTCCGGGTCTGGATCTCATGGCGGGTGATCCCATTGAGCCGCCGCCCCGGCTTAATGTGTTAGTACACCGGGCGAAAGGATGACCCGCAGAGACACAGTCGCAATGATCTTCCAGAAGATGTTGCGGAAGAAGAGACCAAGGCTCTGTTAAACGAGAGCCTGGCAGACTGTGGAAGAACCGGGCTAGCCCCGTTCTGCAAGAACAATCCAGCCCCAGCGGTAAGCCTGCTGACTTTAACCTTTCCATTTTTTACCTGTCATCTTACTAAGAACTCATTACTGTATTTTTCAGGCTGATGATAAATTCTGGCGGGTCAAGTATGACCATGAGGCGGCCAAGAAGGCCAGGAAGGCGAAGAAAGCCGCCAAGAGAGCCGCCCCTCGCAAAAAGGGAAACAGACCCACTGCTTCGGAGCTGCTGCAATTAAGCGATAGCTCCGAGTCAGAGGTAACCCTTAAACCTTTAAACTCTTGCCGTATTTACTGGTTGCTGCTGTCCACTTTACCATCATTTTGCTTATTGACAGGATGACACCGGCGCCAGTAACCCGGTGATTGAAGAGGTAACATTACTCCCCTCCGACTCGGAGCCTTTGCCACAGCTGAAAGTCCGAAGGGTAACCCGGAAAGTAAGCTTTTCTCATCCATTAGCTCATCAAGACCCTCAATTTCTTTTGAAGCAGCAGGTTCACGAAAGCCGGCGTCTCACCCGGGCCCGCAAGGACACCGACCTCTCCGCCGGGTTACCCGACGCGACAAAGAAACGTCGCACCGAGGTCTTTTCTCACTTGTACCCTTTTCATCCGTTGGCGGGTGTTATCCGTCAACCACTTAATTCTTCTGACTCCAATTACCAGGAGACCTCCCCCTCTTCGGGTGACTCCCTGCAATCAAGTCTGCCGGCCTTCAAGACTGCACCCGGGTAATAACAATCACCTTACATTATCTGCCTGTATTTACTCTTTGCATGCCTAACACTTCTGTCTTTTCAGTGCCCAGGCAAAGCTCACCAAAAGAACAAAGAAGACCAGGTCAGCCGGAGTGCCGGACTTGCCTGAGCCGGAGACGACGGCTCAAGATCCGCCAGCCGCCTCCGAGGCCACCATTCCCATGGATACGGCGCCTGAAGCCCCTGCCCCGACCACCAAGACAACGACCGAAGCGTCAGCTAATCCGGAGGCATCCGGCTCAGCCCCACCAGCTAACGACCCGGACGTGGTAATTACCCGGACGGAGTATGTTGAGCCGGGGAGGCCGACCGCACTGGCCAAATGCTCCGCGAAGGGGGAGTTGCTGCAACCCCATCGGGTGAATCTGGATCTCTCCAGCTACACCGATTTAAGCATTGGAGAGCTTGTCTCAGGCTACATCAGCCAAGTTCACAAGAGCCGAGACGCCGAGATCGCCATGGTCAACCAAATCCAACAGAAATCTGAGGTAACCTTCTGCTGTTTTCTTATTTCTGCATAGTAATCCTTGTCATCCTAGCCCCCAAGTCTAGCACTTATACTTGAATATGTTGTAGACTTAGATTCCGGCTTACTGAACTGAGCCGGCCGTACATAGATAGATACGTTCAATATGCATTAGCCCCCAAGTGCCAAGTGTCTTTGCTTGGAAAGCGCTTGGGACTTTATAGAATGACTGTCAATAACCCGGAAATATATGCAGGCTGTTGGCAAGAAATTAGAGTCGGACCTGGCGGATCTCAAGAGCCGGTTAAAGACTCAAGAGATGGAGACCCGGAAGGCGAATGCCAAGTTTGTCTCCAGCATCGCCGCTCAGGAGAAATTGAACACTGAATTCGACGCTGAGCGGAAGGCCTTGGCTGAAGAGAAAGCCGCACTGATGACCCGGGCGGAACAGGCGGAGAAGGCACTCTCTGAAAAAACCGCCGAACTCTCCAGCCTAAAGCGCCAAGTGTCCCAAATGGTAGCTGCCATCTTCGGTAAGTCGCCTCACCGGCTTTCATTCATGTTAGAATGTTTACATCTCCTGATTCATCCTTGTCACCGGGTCATCTGATGTTGTTAAACAGGTTCCAGAAGCGCCAACTTGAACCAGAGCGTGGTCACCAAGCTAAAGGCCGTGTACACCCTGGTGGAACAACTCTACACCGGGTCACAACGCGCTTTAGCTGTGGTGACCCTATCCAACGAGGTGCCAACCCATCTGGCCGAAGTCCTGCGCCGGCTTGCTGTTCTGCCACAGCGGATCCAGGAGCTACGCCGAGCCTCCGCAAGATCCGGAGCAATTGCCGCGCTGAGCCAGGCCAAAGCATTCCTGCCGGAGCTAGACCCGGCAGACATCGCACTGGGTTACCCGAGCTTGAAGGAAGACGGCTCCACCTTCGACCAGAAGGACTTCGCGGCGTGTGTTAAGGCTGTACGCCCGGTGGCCACCATCATCGGGAATGACACCGACTTAACCAAGTATCAGCCGGGGTACAACGCGGAGAATCAGAGGATTCCAACCCCTCGCTATGAAGCTCTTAGTCTGATTCCTCCGGCTCGTCAGCACACCTTCGCCCCCGAGATTGACCCGGCCGGGTTAATTGACGAAGAAGCCCAGTTCGAAGCTCTCAGCGGCATCGACTGGAAGTCGTCAACCTTCGAGGTCTTGGGATCAACCGGAGCAGAAGACGAGCCGGGGACTTCAACCCAACAGGCATCATAAAGCGGCCGGCGGTTCACCGAACAACGCTCCAACCTTGAGACTTGAAGAATTTTGTAATAGACTAGGTGCAACATTTTATCTCTGCCGTGCCATCGTGCACATAATGAATGCTGGAAACTCTTGAAATTATCCTTCGTGTTCCTCCGGGTCGTAATTATCCCTTTGTCTTTCTCAACCTTAAAAAAGTACCTGTAAGTATCTGCATAGAAAGACAAATCACAAGCCGCAAGGCGGCTTACCGCCCTGAGAATCAGGTGTTTGAGATGGATAACCCGGAATACAAACCAAAAAGACTGGTCCTTAACTATAGTCTGAACACAGTCGTGATAACACACTCAACAGCCGGTAAGCATACTTTCGGGTTAAATAACCCGGGTAGCACGGTTGGTATCTTAACTCGAATGTACTTGTCTTGATGACATCCATGATGCTCAACTAACAAGATAAACCAAAATTAAGCCGGCAAGTGAAACCCGGCCATGCACACGTTATCATAATCAGAGTATACTTTGCGATAAATCGGAACTTAGGGGCTTCCAGTTCGAATACGACCAGAGACCCGGCCCGAAAGGGGTTTAAGCCAAGATTCGGATACGATCATATAGCCCCCAATGGGTGTGGCGATGCCAATCAAGAGGGTACCGACAGCTATGTTCTCTTGGGTTCGAATACGACCCATGTTTGAATAGGAAGCCCCCAAGTGATTCTGAAAATTGTTTAACGACGCTGATTCGAATACGATCCACGTCGGTTCTCAGAGGGGTTACACTATGATTCAAATATGACCAAAGGCGACCTCCCAATGAGCTCGGCACTTCGCCAATCAAATGGGTATCGATAGCTATGTTCTCTTTGGTTCGAATACGACCCATGTTTGAACAGGAAGCCCCCAAGTGATCTTACTGCTTACGGCTAGACTCGAATGCGATCATAAGCCGGATCCTCCTTTCAAATTAGTATAACACGTATATTTGGAGGAGAAAAAAGGACAGAGGTCCTGCTTTATTGCTTATCCTAATATATACATGGCTGAGATAAATATATACACCACAAGAGCCGGTAGCTCAAGTGTAGTAAGGCCGAAGCTGAGCTATGTTCCACGGCCGATGGGTCTCCTCCTCAGATTTACGCGAGTCTTTATGCTCCCGGATATCAATGAGGTAATATGACCCGTTGTGCAAGTTCTTACTGACCACAAAAGGCCCTTCCCAAGGTGGGGATAACTTGTGTGCATCTGTTTGATCCTGGATGAGCCGGAGCACCTGGTCGCCTTCCTGAAAGACCCGTGACTTGACCCGGCGGCTATGATAACGGCGCAGGTCTTGTTGGTAAATTGCTGAACGGGCGGCTGCCACATCACGCTGTTCGTCCAACAAGTCCAGAGCATCTTGGCGCGCCTGTTCATTATCCGTCTCAACATAAGCCGCCACACGAGGTGAATCATGACGGATGTCGCTGGGGAGAACCGCTTCTGCTCCATAAACCATGAAGAAAGGCGTGAAGCCTGTAGACCTGTTAGGAGTAGTGTTGATGCTCCATAAGACGGAGGGCAATTCCTCCACCCAACAACCCGGCGTCCGTTGCAAAGGGACCAAAAGCCGGGGTTTGATGCCCTTCAGAATCTCCTGGTTAGCTCTCTCAGCTTGACCATTAGACTGGGGATGAGCTACTGAAGAAACATCAAGCCGGATATGCTCTCGTTGACAAAACTCCTCCATAGCGCCTTTGGACAGATTAGTGCCATTGTCTGTTATGATGCTGTGCGGAAAGCCGAAGCGGAAGATCACCTTTTTCATAAATTGAACCGCCGTGGCTGCATCACACTTGCTAACTGGCTCAGCTTCCACCCATTTCGTGAATTTGTCCACTGCCACCAAGAGGTGGGTCTTCTTATCCTTGGACCGTTTGAAAGGCCCAACCATATCAAGCCCCCAGACCGCAAAGGGCCAGGCGATTGGAATCATCCTCAACTCCTGAGCCGGCACATGAGCCCGTCGTGAGAACCTTTGGCAGCCATCACATTTACTGACCAAGTCCTCTGCATCAGCGTGAGCCATCAGCCAGTAAAAACCATGACGGAAAGCCTTGGCCACAAGAGATTTTGAACCGGCATGATGGCCACAATCCCCTTCATGGATCTCGCGCAAGATCTCTTGACCTTCCTCAGGGGAGATACAACGCTGAAATGCCCCTAAAACACTGCGATGATACAACTCGCCATCGATAACAATCATTGACTTAGCCCGCCGGGTTATTTGCCTGGCCAGAACTTCCTCTTCAGGCAATTCTCCCCGGGTTATATAAGCCAGATATGGTATTGTCCAGTCTGGTATGACATGAAGAGCTGCCACCAGTTGCGCCTCCGGGTCAGGGACGGCTAAATCTTCTTCTGTAGGCAACTTGACCGAAGGATTATACAGGACATCCAGGAAAGTGTTAGGCGGCACCGGCTTTCGCTGAGAGCCTAGCCGGCTTAACGCATCCGCCGCCTCGTTCCTCCGGCGATCAATATGCTCCACTTGGTACCCCTGGAAGTGCCCAGCAATGGCATCAACCTCGCAGCGATAAGCCGCCATTAGAGGATCCTTAGAATCCCAGGTGCCTGATACTTGTTGAGCCACCAAGTCTGAGTCACCAAAGCACCTCACCCGGCTTAAGCTCATCTCCTTAGCCACCCGAAGACCGTGGAGCAAAGCCTCGTATTCAGCCGCATTGTTAGTGCAAGGAAACATCAACCGTAGCACATAATGGAATTTGTCACCTTTAGGGGAAGCCAAGACAACACCAGCTCCCGAGCCCTCCAGCTGCCTGGACCCATCAAAGTGAATAGTCCAATAAGTGTTATCCGGCTTTTGCTCAGGTACTTGCGACTCTGTCCAATCATTGATGAAATCTACCAAGGCCTGAGACTTAACAGCAGTGCGTGGCACATATTTAAGGTCATGAGGTCCAAGTTCTATAGCCCACTTAGCAATTCTCCCTGTAGCCTCTCTGTTCTGGATAATATCACCGAGAGGGGCGGAACTGACCACAGTGATGGGATGACCCTGAAAATAATGCTTAAGCTTCCGGCTCGCCATAAACACCCCATATACGAGCTTCTGCCAATGCGGATACCGCTGCTTGGACTCAATGAGCACCTCACTGACATAATAAACCGGCCGCTGAACCGGATGCTCCTTACCCGCCTCCTTGCGCTCCACCACAATAGCCACGCTGACGGCTCGTGCGTTTGCCGCCACATACAGTAGCAAGGGCTCCTTATCACCCGGAGCAGCAAGGACAGGGGGCTCCGCCAGTTGCTTTTTCAAATCCTCAAAAGCGGTATTAGCTGCATCATTCCAGACAAAGTTGTCAGTTTTCTTCATCAACTGATATAAGGGCATAGCCTTCTCACCCAAGCGGCTTATGAAACGGCTTAAAGCAGCGATGCGACCTGCCACACGCTGAACATCGTTTATACATGCCGACTTAGCTAGAGAAGTGATAGCTTTGATCTTCTCCGGGTTAGCTTCAATTCCTCTGTCAGAAACCAAGAAGCCCAATAGCTTGCCCGCAGGAACACCAAAAACACATTTGGCCGGGTTAAGCATCATCTTGTAGACCCGGAGATTATCGAAGGTTTCCCTTAAGTCGTCTATCAGGGTTTCCTCCTTGATGGACTTAACCACAATATCGTCCACGTAAGCGTGAACATTGCGCCCGATCTGTTTATGGAGACAATTCTGTACACAACGCTGGTAAGTCGCCTGCGCACACTTGAGCCCAAAAGGCATAGAGACATAGCAGAAGGCTCCAAAGGGAGTGATGAACGCCGTCTTCTCCTGGTCCTTAACTGCCATCTTAATCTGATGATACCCGGAATAGGCATCCAAGAAACTTAAGCGTGCACAACCTGCCGTAGCATCAATGATCTGATCAATACGGGGGAGAGCAAAAGGATCAGCCGGACACGCCTTGTTCAAGTCCGTGTAGTCCACACACATCCGCCAGGTGCCGTTCTTCTTAAGTACAAGCACCGGGTTAGCCAACCACTCTGGGTGAAAAACCTCAACAATGAACCCGGCCACCAAAAGCCGGGCCACTTCTTCACCAATAGCCTTCCGCCTCTCTTCGTTAAACCGTCGAAGGAACTGTCTGACCGGCTTAAATTTTGGATCAACATTGAGAGTGTGCTCAGCGAGTTCTCTAGGTACACCTGGCATGTCGGAAGGTTTCCATGCGAAGATGTCCCTATTCTCACGGATGAACTCGATGAGCGCGCCTTCCTATTTCGGGTCCAGATTTGCACTGATGCTGAACTGCTGAGACGAGTCACCTGGAACAAAATCAACAAGTTTAGTCTCATCAGCTGATTTAAACTTCATTGCTGGTTCATTCTCCATGGTTGGCTTTTTCAGAGAGGTCATATCTGTTGGGTCGACATTGTCTTTATAAAATTTCAACTCTTCTGTGGCACAAACAGACTCTGCATAAGCCGCGTCACCTTCCTCACACTCCAGAGCCACTTTCCGACTGCCGTGAACCGTAATGGTCCCGTTGTGACCCGGCATCTTGAGTTGTAAGTACACATAACACGGCCGTGCCATGAACTTGGCGTAAGCCGGCCGTCCAAATATGGCGTGGTAAGGACTTCTTATCTTGACCACCTCAAAGGTCAACTTCTCCACCCTGTAGTTGTTCTCATCACCGAAGACCACTTCCAGTTCGATCTTGCCGACTGGATAAGCCGATTTACCGGGTACCACACCATGGAAGATAGTATTTGACTGGCTGAGGTTCTTATCAACTAGTCCCATACGACGGAAAGTCTCATAATAGAGGATGTTGATGCTGCTGCCTCCATCCATGAGTACCTTTGTGAACTTATAGCCTCCCACTTGAGGAGCCACCACTAAGGCCAGGTGGCCCGGGTTATCCACCCGGGGAGGGTGATCCTCCCTACTCCACACTATGGGCTGCTCCGACCACCGTAAGTAGCGTGGAACCGCTGGCTCAACAGCATTAACAGCCCTCTTGTGAAGCTTCTCGTCTCGTTTGCACAAACTAGTGGTGAACACGTGATACTGTCCACCGCTAAGCTGCTTTGGGTTAGTCTGATAGCCCCCCTGTTGCTGTTGATGACCCTGACCAGACTGTTGATTAAAGCCCCCTTGACCGTTCTGAGGACCGGAATTCGACCCGCCGCCCGGGCCATGGAAGCCGCCGGAGCCTGAGCCGCCACCCGGACCATTGTAGTTTTTAAAGGCCTTCATGATAGCACAATCCTTCCACAGATGAGTTGCTGGCTTCTCTCTAGAACCGTGTCTCGGACAAGGTTCATTCAACAGCTGTTCCAGAGAAGGTCCTGACCCGCCGCCTCGGGGAGGGGGCCTCCCCTTGCGTCGCTGGTTATTACCTTGAGAGTTGGTGTTGGCTACAAACTCTCGGCTGCCATCGGCCTTGCGCTTGCCTCCTCCTTGATTCCCCGGGTTAAACTGAGGACTCTTGCCATTGCCGTTCTTCTTTCCCTTCCCTGTCCTTTCATCATCTGAAGGGGGATCCTTGGTACCATCAGAATCGGCGTACTTGACAAGAGCCGCCATCAGTGTACCCATATCAGTACAGTCACGTTTAAGCCGCCCGAGTTTCATCTTTAGGGGCACAAAGCGACAGTTTTGTTCCAACATTAAGACTGCAGAGCCAGCATCCATCTTATCCGACGAATGTATGATCTCCTTGACCCGGCGAACCCAATGGGTCGTGGATTCACCCTCCTGCTGCTTACAGTTAGTCAGATCCACAATTGACATAGACTGCCTACAGGTATCTTTGAAGTTTTGGATAAACCGGGCTTTCAGCTCAGCCCAAGACCCAATGGAATTCGGTGGTAGCCCTTTCAACCACGTGCGGGCAGTCCCATCTAACATCATGGTGAAATACTTGGCCATAGCCGCCTCACTGACCTCCAGCAGCTCCATAGCCATCTCATAACTCTCAATCCAGGCCGCGGGTTGTAAGTCAGCCGTATAGTTAGGCACCTTCCTAGGCCCCTTGAAGTCCTTGGGCAGACGTTCATTACGGATAGCTGGCACCAAACACGGGACACCCCCGGTTCTAGTAGGGATACCCGCATCAACGGACATCGTCGGATAAGCCGGGGGGGTCTGGTAAGCCGTCACTTGAGGCGCCTGCTCCGCCTCCTGGCGCGCTTGGCCTGCTACGTAGAAGGCTCCATTATGAGCCGGGCCATGACCAGGGGGCGGGTCATGGCATCGGACATTACTTGAGCCGGTCGCCGAGACCATGTGTCGGCTGTAGCTCGGGCTCCGCCCTGGACGAGGGGTTGAATGGATCCTATCCCGGCTGTAGGAGTACGCCCCTTGCTGCGCGAGCGCTGTCTGGAGGAGTTCTCTGACCCGGCGGGTCTCAATGGCCGTCGGAGAGTCGCCATCAACGGGCAGAGCCGCCGGCCGTGCTGCTGCGGCGACCATGTTCTCTAGCGGGTTATTATAATGGCCCGGGGGTATTGGCACATACTGAGGCGGGGCGGGGGGGCCCCTGGGGAGGCCCCATCACTCGTGGTTGAACAAGGGGTCCAGACCCGGGCGCTACGACCCCTGGCGGGTGACTGGACCTTGCACCTGGCGTGTTGAAGAGGTTGCGCGGATCGTAGACCGGCGGGAGTCGAGATTGAGCCTTTTGATGCCTTCTTCTCATGACCTCATTGGCCACGTTCTGATCCATCGTGAGTTGGAAGGACTGCGCCTGAATCAGCTGAGTCTGGGCATCGAGAGCCGCCCGCTCCGCAGCCAGCCTGATTCCTTCTGCTGCAAGATCCTCTTTAGCTTTTATCAAGTCCAGTTTCAACTGTGCCACCTCCGCATCATGCTGGGCTTGATCCGCCGGGTCAACCATGGCGGTTAACAGGGCCGTCATCTTGTCCGTGAGATCCATCAGCACCTGAGCTGGAGAAGGCACCGGGTTTCCCGATCCAGCAGCGGGGTTCTGAACAGGCTGTGCGCCAGCCATAAAAACTCCAACCTGACTTGGCGGCTCAAAAAGGTCCGGAATACTGTTGCCATCGGAATAACTCATGAGCCTCCCATCTTGAAGTTGGTACAACGAGTTTGACTCATCAGCGGCCGACTCGCCGTCAGAACCGGCGGCCGCCTCATCCCCAGACCCAGATGGATCAGAGGGCCCTCCATGGATGCATCCCACAAAAGCGCGCTTTAAGGCAGGCCGGGCCTGGGTGGGTCGTGCGTGCTGAGCCGTTTCGATGAGACCGGCGGGGAGATCCGGCTCGTGGCCCGGCTCTCCAATCTTGCCGATGAAGACATGAATTCCACCGAAGGGGACCCGGTACCCGTACTCCACCGAGCCGGCGTCGGGGCCCCAGTCCGCATCGTCGATGTAGAGCTTGCCGCGACGATTCTTGGTCATCCGGCCCACAGCGTATCCCTTGAGCCCCTCGAAGCTGCCCTTCAAGAACTCAAATCCACCGTGCGCCAGCCCCACGGTGGGCGCCAACTGTCGTGGAATTGTCACGGCAAATGTCCTTGAGCTAGGACTTAGTCGTGGAGCCATCGCAACTAGGAAGCTTGAAGGGGTTATGCGGGACAAGAAACACGAGGGTTTATACTGGTTCGGCCCCTTACGGTGAAGGTAAAAGCCTACGTCCAGTTCAAGGTGTTACTGATTAGGGTTACGATCGCCAGGGAGCTAAACAGCTATATCCGGTTCTCGATGAGATTGTCCTCGCCCTAAACCGCTGCCGGGTCGTCCCTTTATATAGGGAGGCCGATGCCCAGCGGCCCTTAGAGTCCCGGCCGGCTCATAAGAGTGTCCGGCTCGGACTCTAAACAATACTTGCCTTACACTACAAGTCTACTATAACAATAAAGATTGTACTACGGGCTTTAAGCCATCGCCGGGTCTCAGCCCATCTCTGGCCCATTATCTTGAAACTCAGCTCCGGGCCTCTGGCAATGACCCTTAGTGTAACCCGGCCTTCCTGGCGGGTGACTCCCAGGTCTATATCCTCCACAGTCGCCCTCCAAGCACGCTCAGCAGCATGGAGGCAGCAGTCACGACGTCGCCGGGGCTGTGATGCAGAAGTCGCCGGAGCAGTGATGCAGCGACGCCGCCAGAGCTGCAATGCAGTGGTGCCGGAGCTACGATGTAGCGGTCGTCGACGCCGCCGAAGCTTCGATGCAGCGGTCGTCGACGCTGGAGCTGCGATTCAGTGGTGCCTGAGCTATGATGCAGCGGTTGTTGGGGAACGTAGTAATTTCAAAACAATTCCTACGCACACGCAAGATCATGGTGATGCATAGCAACGAGAGGGGAGAGTGTCGTCCACATACCCTTGTAGACCGTTAAGCGGAAGCGTTATGACAACGCGGTTGATGTAGTCATACGTCTTCACGATCGATCGATCCTCAGTACCGAACGTACGGCACCTCCGCGTTCAGCACACGTTCAGCGCGGTGACGTCCCGCGAACTCACGATCCAGTAGAGCTCGAGGGAGAGTTTCGTTAGCACGACGGCGTGGTGACGATGTCGATGAAGCTACCATCACAGGGCTTCGCCTAAACACCGCTACGATATGACCGAGGTGGATTATGGTGGAGGGGGCACCGCACACGGCTGGGAGAGATCAATGATCAACTTGTGTGCTCTAAGGTACCCCCTGCCCCCGTATATAAAGGAGCAAGGGGGGAGGCCGGCCGGCCCCTGTAGGGCGCGCCGGGAGGAGGAGTCCTCCTCCTAGTAGGAGTAGGACTCCCCTTTCCTACTCCTACTAGGAGGAGGAAAGGAAGGAGGAGAGGAAGAAGGAAGGAGAGGGAGGAAAGGAGGGCAAGGGGGCCCGGCCCCCTAGTCCAATTCGGTTTGGGCTAGGGGGGCCGCGCGCCCTGCCTCCTGTCTTCCACCACTTGGCCCATGAGGCCCAATAATTCTTCCCCGTATTCCCGTAACTCCCCGGTACTTCGAGAAATACCCGAATCACTCGGAACCTTTCCGATGTCCGAATATAGTCGTCCAATATATCGATATTTACGTCTCGACCATTTCGAGACTCCTTGTCATGTCCCCGATCTCATCCGGGACTCCGAACTACCTTCGGTGCATCAAATCACATAAACTCATAATACCGATCGTCATAGAACTTTAAGCGTGCGGACCCTACGGGTTCGAGAACTATGTAGACATGACCGAGACACGTCTCCGGTCAATAACCAATAGCGGAACCTGGATGTTCATATTGTGTAACGCCCCAAGACCGATGCTACAGACGCCTTCCATGTTTTGCGTGACCGCCGTGTGTTTCATTTGTTTGTTGCATTCATCATCCGCATTGCATCCGCATGTTTTCATAAAACTTGCATCCGCTCGTAGTTGCCGCTTCTTCCTCGTCTCTGTTGACCGCCTCTCAGGTCAACCGGACCGCTCTCTTCCCTCTTCTCTGAGCCCATCAAACCCCCTTGTCTCCATGGCCTTTTGTCAAACCCCTCGCGCGCGTCCGAAAGCTGTCCCGAACCCGACCCGAGCAGTCGTGACCGATGTGTCCGGATCATCCCCAAACATCCCTAAGACATCTCCGTTTCTTATTTGGACTTCCCTACCCATTTATTTCTCGGCCGTCCGTTTGCGATCGAAGGGGCTAGATATCCCCTAACCTAAATTCATCTGCTATATATATTAGTCTAACCCGAGATCCAATCCCTAATTTCTAGGGATCCTCCTCGCCGCCGCCACCCCTGTCCATTCCCTCCTCCTTCCTCGGGATCTCACCCACCTACCTCCATCGTTTTCCCCAATGGCCCAACCAGCGCCCGAGCCAACTGCCCATCGCCACCGTAGCCTCCAACCACTTCCGTCAGGCCAGACCACGCCTCCCCTTTCTCGCGCCCGTGTCCTGCAGGAGCGCGTCGGCGCAGCCGCCGCCCGAATGCACCGTCTGCTGCCGTCCTGGACCTCACGTCGGCTGCATCCCGCGCCGCCGCTGACTTCCCCTGCTCTCGCTACGCTCGTTCTGTTCGAGCATTGACCACAGGCCGCTCCAAGGCGCCAAGGCCCAGCTCCCTGGAGCCCAATGTGAGCAGCCACCAGCCCCTCCAGATTCGGCCTGTAGACCTTTTTTTCCCGTGCTGTGATTTTAGGATTATTCCAGGAATTACAGTTTTATAGAAAAACCCCTCATGTTCATGCATCAATAATTCACAAACCATGCATCAGAATTAAATAAACTATATATGTAAGATGCTCAGTTTTTCATGTACTTTCATAATATGCTGCTTTCATCTATGCTAAAAATGTTTAAACTTGCTGTTTGCATAAATTTGTATAAATGTCATGTTAAAATGATTTATTTCATAACTAATCAACCGTAGCTCCAAATTAAATGTTCTTTATATGTAAATGGGGTAGAAAAATGCCTAGTTTAACATGGTGCACTTTATTTTGCTGGTTAACAACATTAAAATTGTGTTTAGGGAAGAACAGTAGCAAATTCAAAATATGCATATGGGGATTTTCCGGAATTGTTGTTTGTTGTTCCAGCCTCATTTAAACTTGCCTAAATAGTTAGTTTACTTATGCTTCACCCCTTGCCATGTTTAATAACATTTAATATTGTTGGATACATAACCGAGAAAGAACTAAATAATTGATGTGGTGTCTCGTCAATGTGCAACTTGTTTCATATTGAGCTCCACTTAACTTGTAGTGTTGTTTGTTGCACGTTGCCATGCCATGCCTCATTAAACCGGACATGCATCATACTTGACTGTGCATCATGCCATGTTTATGATTGTTGGTTTACCATGTTGTTTGCTTCTTTTCCGGGTGTACTCCTTCTCGATAGTTCTTGGTATCGTCGCGTTTGTGAGGATTTGTTCGACTTCGTCCATTTATCTTCTTCATGGACTCGTTCTTCTTCCTTGCGGGATCTCAGGCAAGATGACCATACCCTCGAAATCACTTCTATCTTTGCTTGCTAGTTGTTCGCTCTATTGCTATGCCGCGCTACCTACCACTTGCTATATCATGCCTCCCATATTGCCATGTTAAGCCTCTAACCCATCTTTCCTAGCAAACCGTTGTTTGGCTATGTTACCGCTTTTGCTCAGCCCCTCCTATAGCGTTGCTAGTTGCAGGTGAAGATGAAGTTGGTTCCATGTTGGAACATGGATTTGTTGGGATATCACAATATCTCTTATTTAATTAATGCATCTATATACTTGGTAAAGGGTGGAAGGCTCGGCCTTATGCCTGGTGTTTTGTTCCACTCTTGCCGCCCTAGTTTCCGTCATACCGGTGTTATGTTCCTTGATTTTGCGTTCCTTACGCGGTTGGGGATTTATGGGACCCCCTTGACAGTTCGCTTTGAATAAAACTCCTCCAGCAAGGCCCAACCTTGGTTTTAACATTTGCCACCTAAGCCTTTTTCCCTTGGGTTCTGCAGACTCAAGGGTCATCTTTATTTTAACCCCCCGGGCCAGTGTTCCTCTGAGTGCTGGTCCAAACCGGGCGATGTCCGGCGCCCCCTGGGCAACCAGGGTCTATGCCAACCCGACGTCTTGCCCATCCGGTGTGCCCTGAGAACGAGATACGTGCGACTCCTATCGGGATTTGTCGGCACATCGGGTGGCTTTGCTGGTCTTGTTTTACCATTGTCAAAATGTCTTGTAACTGGGATTCCGAGTCTGATCGGGTCTTCCCGGGAGAAGGAATATCCTTCGTTGACCGTGAGAGCTTGTGATGGGCTAAGTTGGGACACCCCTGCAGGGTATTATCTTTCGAAAGCCGTGCCCGCGGTTATGTGGCAAATGGGAATTTGTTAATATCCGGTTGTAGAGAACTTGGCACTTGACTTAATTAAAATGCATCAACCGCGTGTGTAGCCATGATTGTCTCTTTTCGGCGGAGTCCGGGAAGTGAACACGGTTCTTGTGTTATGTATGAACGTAAGTAGTTTCAGGATCACTTCTTGATCACTTCTAGCTTCACGACTGTTGCGTTGCTTCTCTTCTCGCTCTTATTTGCGTATGTTAGCCACCATATTTGCTTAGTGCTTGCTGCAACTCCACCTCATTACCCCATCCTACCCATAAGCTTAAATAGCCTTGATCTCGTAGGTTTTGAGATTGCTGAGTCCTCGTGACTCACAGATTTCTACCAAAACAGTTGCAGGTGCCGATGATACCAGTGCAGGTGATGCTACCGAACTCAAGTGGGAGTTCGACGAGGAACTGGGTCGTTGCTACGTATTGTTTCCTGATGATCAGTAGTGGAGCCCAGTTGGGACGATCGGGGATCTAGCATTTGGGGTTATCTTCTTTTCATTTGTATTTGTCCGTAGTCGGACTATGTGTGTACTCTGAATGATGTATGTTTAATTAATGTATTGTGTGAAGTGGCGATTGTAAGCCAACTCTTTATCCCATTCTTGTTCATTACATGGGATTGTGTGAAGATGACCCTTCTTGCGACTAAACCACCATGCGGTTATGCCTCCAAGTCGTGCCTCGACACGTGGGAGATATAGCCGCATCATGGGTGTTACATATTGGTTCCCACATATTCTACGAATATCTTTATCGGTCAAACCGCATAACAACATACGTTGTTCCCTTTGCCATCGGTATGTTAATTGCCCGAGATTCGATCGTCGGTATCTCAATACCTAGCTCAATCTCGTTACCGGCAAGTCTCTTTACTCGTTCCGTAATGCATCATCCCGCAACTAACTCATTAGTTACATTGCTTGCAAGGCTTATAGTCGCAGCCGGCGCAAATGACGGGGAGCTGCCCACGTTCTCGTCTGCGGTCGCTTGCGCCACCTCTGCATCCGCCTCCATCGCAATCGCATCGCAGCTTGCGTGAGCGCTGCGTGCGGTCTTGTAGAGTGCCCGCCTCCACGACCATGGGCACCATGGGCTCCTCGCTCGTGAACTCGTCGTAGATTTTCCCCTTTCCCGGTTGATATAGCGCGAGGAGGGAGAGGTTGTAGCGTTGGTCGTCCTGCGTCAGCCAGAACACATATTTTTTCAAATTCGTGTAACTTTTGAACTTTTTCCCTCAAAATTCGTGAACTTTTTTCAAATTCATGAACACCTTTTCAATTTTTTGAAGTTTTCCCCTCAAATTCATGAATTTTTTTTAATTCATGGAACCCATGATTTTTCAAAATTGGGGACTTTTTTAAAATATATGAACTTTACCAAGCACGTGAACTTTGAAAAAAGGTCAATGATGAACGTCAAGTGACCGTGTCAGGTTAAAGGTCAAAGACATCTAGTCAATGGTAAACCTGGTGAAGTTAAACGAAGCGACCCGAGCAAGCCACCAGCTCGTGTTGGGTGGCCAGCCCACGCGAGGCAACGCGTGAGCGCCGGTTGGTCCTATTGGAGAAGGTGTGAGCACAAAGAGGTACGGAGAGGGAAAATATCCCTTGGCTCTTAGGGATTTTCCTTTTTAGCAGTGCTACGCGTCCGCCGGATGATAAATCAATTGGCGATGTTAGGCGTAAGCCGGCTGATAGCTCGCACCTATAAGCCGCCTTGATAGCCGTCCGATGGTGCATATCATAGTTGTTCGCTTTGTGTCCCGTGGATCAGGATTTGCCAACTCAACAAGCACCATCGGAGACACCTCTCCGACAATCGGAGTGACAAATCCTAATCTCGATCTATGCCAACTCAACAAGCACCATCGGAGACACCTGTAAAGCACCTTTATAATCATCCAGTTACGTTGTGACGTTTGGTAGCACACGAAGTGTTCCTCCGGTACTCGGGAATTGCATAATCTCATAGTCATAGGAACATGTATAAGTCATGAAGAAAGCAATAGCAACAAACTAAACAATCATCGTGCTAAGCTAATGGAATGGGTCAAGTCAATCACATCATTCTCTAATGATGTGATCCCGTTAATCAAATGACAACTCATGTCTATGGCTAGGAAACTTAACCATCTTTGATTCAACGTGCTAGTCAAGTAGAGGCATACTAGTGACACTCTGTTTGTCTATGTATTCACACATGTACTAAGTTTCCGGTTAATACAATTCTAGCATGAATAATAAACATTTATCATGAAATAAGGAAATAAATAATAACTTTATTATTGCCTCTAGGGCATATATCCTTCAGCGGTCACCGGAGCTGCGATGCAGCGGCCATCGACGTCGCCGGAGCTACGATGCAGTGGTGCCGGAGCTGTGATGTAGCGGTCGCCGACGCCGCCGGTGCTGCGATGCAGTGGTGCCGGAGCTGTGATGTAGCGGTCGCCGACGCCGCCGGTGCTGCGATGCAGTGGTGCCGGAGCTGTGATGCAGCGGTCGTCAGAGCTGCGATGCAGCGGCCCTTGATGCCGTCGACGAGATCCGGCGGCAACACCTAGGTCGCAGCACAACGGGTGTTGCATTGCTGCTCCGCCGACGGGCGCCCGCGAGGTCCGGGTCACAGCAGCATGGTCGTTGCATTGAAGCTCCGCCGGGGACGAGATCCACAAGGACGTTGCAACGTGTCCGTTGCATAGAAGCAAACCCGCCGCCGGCGAGATCCACGGTTGGAGCCGTTGGAACCTCCGCACATCTAGGGAGGACAGAAGCTGGGGGAAAGAAAGACAAAGTTGGTTGCAGCAGTAGCGGAGGTGGTGCTGGCATGGTTGAAGCAGCTATCGGCGGCCTACAGCTGAACATGGCGAGTCGCAGCTTGTACAACAGTGGTCACCGATGATGAGAGAACCACAGGAGAGAGAGAGAGAGAGAGAGAGAGAGAGAGAGAGAGCGAAAAGAGATAAGAGAGACGGGGAAGGAAACAGAAATCAGGGGAGATGGGAGGGACCGTGACGCTTCTGGAGAGGGAGACGTGGCCCGCATGCCATGTGGAAAGCAATGGACGCGGCTTGCGAAATCTGTGGGATCAGCCGGTCTAAATAGAACGTTTCCCTAAATCAATTAGATCGGCCGCCTCGACAACCGTAAGATGTCGTCCAAAACAGTCGTCTGATCTACCGCCCCAGCTAGTCGAGGACTTTTGCAAAAACTACCTTGTTGATCTTAGGGGCTTTGCAACAAGGACCTCGTTGCAAAGGTCCTCTGAGACAACAGTTGGCCAAGACAGGCTACACCCTAGGCTAGAGTGTAGCCACCGGGCCGCCGCCCCACCGTGGCCCGTGCGTCTCGGCCATGGAGCGTCACCGCTCGCCGGAGTTGCTGCTCCTCCTCCACCTTAGCCCCGCGAGCAGCTGCCAGCTCCACTCTAGCACAATGGCGATGGCCTCTCATGTCGGGCACTCCTTCGGTGTTTTCTGCAACTGGAGTTATATTTCTGAAACATGCCTCATGTTGCAATGTCTGATCTCTCGCTCTCTAACTTCGGGCGATCCTAAGGCGCTTTCTGCAACTAGCGCTATGTTTCTGAAACAAGACCCTTGTTGCAGAAATAAAACCTTCACCACCAAATGTTTTTTTTTCTAAAACAAGGCGTCTATTGCAGAAATCTTTTGAAACAAGACTCCCGTTGCAGAAAAAACCTTCACCACCGAATCGTTCTATTCTTTCTGAAACTAGTCATGTGTTGCAGAAATCTACTGAAACATCACCTTGTTGCCGGACAATAAACTGGCTATGTGGGACTTATGGCTAGCGTGAGCGCTCGATCAGGATTGATCCGACAGCTACGCAAGCGGCGGCCGTGGTGCGTGCATCAGCCGGCTGAAGGTTAGTGTTTTCCTTTTTTTATTAATTACAAAAAGGTCAACAAATCAATCTTTTTTGGGGCAAACTTGACCTTATGTTGTACCCATATAAAAATTCTGCGCAAAAAGAAATTCCAAGGATAAAAAGTGTGAACAATAACTTGTATATAATGTTGACTTTTTTTTCTCCACTATACCCTGACAGGTATAGAACTTTTTATACACGTATACCACTTGATAATGTTTGTTGCCAAAAAGTTTTGACATTTTTTACTTTCTTTATAGTTATGTATATGCACCCGAGAGCCAAACTTCTGCCTGCCAAGGGAGAGATAACGATGCCATGGTTTTTTCGAAAAGAGGAAAAGATCCTCAGCCTCTGCATCCAGTGGTGCAAACAGCCATAAAAAACACCGAGATTAGCACATGAAACAAATGTGAGTCGATTTTTTTGTAAAGTGAATCGAACGAATGGAGTGGATGAAATGAGGTATTTCCCCTCCCAATAAATAAACATTTGAGAGACACCACCAAGATTACAGTTGCAAATCGTCCCTCCAATTCCAAACGAATCAAATCAAATTTTGTTTCTGCACAAAGATAACACCATGGCAATTCTGCTGAAAACAGCGCCAGTCCGGGTTAGTTCCATTCAAATCATGCAAGTTAGAGTCCAAAACAAGGGAAAAAGTGTTTGGAAAAGTAGATACGATGGAGACGTATCAACTCCCCCAAGCTTAAACCTTTGCTTGTCCTCAAGCAATTCAGTTGATAAACTGAAAGTGATAAAGAAAAACTTTTACAAACTCTGTTTGCTCTTGTTGTTGTAAATATGTAAAGCCAGCATTCAAGTTTTCAGCAAAGATTATGAACTAACTATATTCACAATAACACTTAGGTCTCATGTTTACTCATGTCAATGGCATAATCAACTAGCAAGCAATAATAATAAATCTCGGATGACAACACTTTCTCAAAATAATCATAATATGATATAACAAGATGGTATCTCGCTAGCCCTTTCTGAGACCGCAAAACATAAATGTAGAGCACCTTTAAAGATCAAGAACTGACTAAACATTGTAATTCATGGTAAAAGAGATCCAGTCATAGTCATACCCAATATAAATTAATAGTAATGGATGCAAATGACGGCGGTGTTCTCTAATAACCCACAAGTATATGGGATCAATTGTAGCCTCTTTCGATAAGTAAGAGTGTCGAACCCAACGAGGAGCTAAAGGTAGAAAAAATATTCCCTCAAGTTCTATCGACCACCGATACAACTCTACGCACGCTTAACGTTCGCTTTACCTATAACAAGTATGAAACTAGAAGTACTTTGCAGGTGTTTCTGGATAGGTTTGCAAGATAATAAAGAGTGCGTAAATAAAAAGTAGGGGCTGTTTAGATAAAGACACAATAAAGTAAATATAGCGAGTGTGGAAAAGTGGTGGTAGGAGTTGTGAAATTATCCCTAAGCAATTGACTACTTTACTAGACCGATAGCAAGTTTTATGTGGGAGAGGCCACTGCTAGCATGTCATCCCTGACTCGGAATTCTATGCACTTATGATTGGAACTATTAGCAAGCATCCGCAACAACTAACGTTCATTAAGGTAAAACCCGACCATAGCATTAAGTTATATTGGTCCCCCTTCAATCCCGTATGCATCAATTTCTATGCTAGGTTGAAGCTTCTGTCACTCTTGCCCTCCAATACATAGTCTTATCAACATACAACTAACCCTATGGTGTGATCCACGCGCGCGCTCATATGATGGGCACCAAAGGACAGCAACATAACCACAAGAAAATTAAATCAATCATAGCAATTCATCAACCACCGATAGGACAACAAAAATCTACTCAGACATCATAGGATGGCAACACATCATTGGATAATAATATGAAGCATAAAGCACCATGTTCAAGTAGAGGGTACAGCGGGTTGCGGGATAGTGGACCACTGTAGATAGAGGGGGGAAGGTGATGGAGATGTTGGTGAAGATGGCGGAGGTGTTGGTGAAGATTGCGGTGATGATGATGGCCCCCGGCGGCGTTCGGCGCCACCGGAAGAGAGGGGGAGAGAGCCCCCCTCCTTCTTCTTCTTCCTTGACCTTCTCCCTATATGGGAGAAGGGTTTCCCCTCTGGTCCGTGTTCTCCATGGCATGGGATGGGCGAGAGCCCCTCCAAGATTGGATCTGTCTCTCTGTCTCTCTCTGTTTCTGCGTTCTCTCGTTCTGCCCTTTCACCGTTTCGTATATATATGGAGGTCCGTAACTACGATTGGATTGAAACCTTCGCCCAGATTTTTCTCCAAAAATTAGCTTTCTTGCGGCCAAAGAATAGCAGCAACCGCCTTACGGGTGGCCCACGAGGGGGGCAGGCGCGCCCCCTGCCTCGTGGCCACCTCGGGCACCGTCTCGCGTTGATTCTTCTTACCATATTTTCCAAATATTCCAAAAATATTCTCCGTCCGTTTTTATCCCGTTTGGATTCCGTTTGATATGGGGTTTCTGCGAAACATAAAACATGCAACAAACATGAACTGGCACTAGGCACGGGATCAATATGTTAGTCCCAAAAATAGTATAGAAAGTTGCCAAAAGTATATGGAAGTTGTATAATATTGGCATGGAACAATCAAAAATTATAGATACGACGGAGACGTATCAGCATCCCCAAGCTTAATTCCTACTCGTCCTTGAGTAGGTAAATGATAAAAAAGATAATTTTTGATGTGGAATGCTACCTAGCATAATCTTGATCATGTATCTAATCATGGCATGAATATTAAGACACGAGTGATTCAAGGCAATAGTCTATCATTTGACATAAAAACAATAATACTTCAAGCATACCAACCAAGCAATTATGTCTTATCGAAATAACATAGCCAAAGAAAGCTCATCGCTACAAAATCATATAGTCTGGCTATGCTCCATCTTCACCACACAAAGCATTCAAATCATGCACAACCCCGATGACAAGCCGAGCAATTGGTTCATACTTTTTAACGCGCTTCAGCCTTTTCAACCCTCACGCAATACATGAGCGCAAGCCATGGATATAGCACTATAGGTGGAATAGCATATGATGATGGAGGTTGTGTGGAGAAGACAAAAAAGGAGAAAGTCTCACATCGACGCGGCTAATCAACGGGCTATGGAGATGCCCATCAATTGATTGCAATGTGAGGAGTAGGGATTGCCATGCAACGGATGCACTAAGAGCTATAAGTGTATGAAAGCTCAAACTGGAAACTAAGTGGGTGTGCATCCAACTTGCTTGCTCATGAAGACCTCGGGCATTTGAGGAAGCCCATCATCGGAATATACAAGCCAAGTTCTATATGAAAGTGATAACTCAAGAGACTCTCTATATGAAGAACATGGTGCTACTCTGAAGCACAAGTGTGGTAAAAGGATAGTAACATTGCCCTTCTCTCTTTTTCTCTCATTTTTTTATTTTTTTATTTTTTTTCTCTTTTTTTGTGGGCTTCTTTGGCCTCTTTTTCTTATTTGGGCTTCTTTGGCCTCTTTTATTTATTTTTAAAGTCCGGAGTCTCATCCCGACTTGTGGGGGAATCATAGTCTCCATCATCCTTTCCTCACTGGGGCAATGCTCTAATAATGATTATCATCACACTTTTATTTACTTACAACTCAATATTACATCTCGATAGTAGAACAAAGATATGACTCTATATGAATGCCTCCGGCGGTGTACCGGGATGTGCAATGATCTAGCATAGCAATGACATCAAACGGACAAGCCATGAAAACATCATGCTAGCTATCTTACGATCATGCAAAGCAATATGACAATAAATGCTCAAGTCATGTATATGATGATGATGGAGGTTGCATGGCAATATATCTCAGAATGGCTATGGAAATGCCATGATAGGTAGGTATGGTGGCTGTTTTGAGGAAGATATAAGGAGGTTTATGTGTGATAGAGCATATCGTATCACGGGGTTTGGATGCACCGGCGAAGTTTGCACCAACTCTCGAGGTGAGAAAGGGTAATGCACGGTACCGAAGAGGCTAGTAATGATGGAAGGGTGAGAGTGTGTATAATCCATGGACTCACATTAGTCATAGAGAACTCATATACTTATTGCAAAATTTTATTAGCCCTCGAAGCAAAGTACTACTACGCATGCCCCTAGGGGTATAGATTGGTAGGAAAAGACCATCGCTCGTCCCCGACCGCCACTCATAAGGAAAGCAATGAAAGAACACCTCATGCTCCGACTTCGTTACATAACGGTTCACCATACGTGCATGCTACGGGACTTGCAAACCTCAACACAAGTATTCCTCAATTTCAAAATTACTCAACTAGCACGACTCTAATATCACCACCTTTATATCACAAAACTATTGCAAGGAATCAAACATATCATATTCAGTGATCTACAAGTTTTATGTAGGATTTTATGACTAACCATGTGAATGACCAATTCCTGTCATCTCTCTAAATAGATATAAGTGAAGCAAGAGAGTTTAATTCTTTCTACAAAAGATATGCCCACGCTCTAACAAGTATAAGTGAAGCAAAAGAGCATTCTACAAATGGCGTTTTTCTATTTGAAGAGAAACAGGCAACCCATACTTCAAATGATATAAGTGAAGCACATGAAGCATTCTATAAAGCCATACTCAACGAATATAAGTGAAGTGCAATGAGCATTCTATAAATCAACCAAGGAATATCTCATACCAGCATGGTGCATAAAAGAAAAATGAAAACTAAATGCAAAAGACGCTCCAAAATTTGCACATATCGCATGAACGAAACGAATCCGAAAACATACCGATACTTGTTGAAGAAAGATGGGATGCCTTCCGGGGCATCCCCAAGCTTAGACTCTTGAGTCTCCTTGAATATTTACTTGGGGTGCCTTGGGCATCCCCAAGCTTGAGCTCTTGCCTCTCTTCCTTCTTCTCACATCGAGACCTTCTCGATCATCGAACATTTCATCCACACAAAACTTCAACAGAAAACTCGGTAAGATCCGTTAGTATAATAAAACAAATCACTACTCTAACTACTGCTGCAAACCAATTCATATTTTGTTTTTGCATTGTGTCTACTGTAATATAGCTTTTCCATGGCTTAATCCACTGATATAAATTGATAGTTTCATCAAAACAAGCAAACTATGCATCAAAAACAGAATCTGTCTAAGACAGAATAGTCTGTAATAATCTGAACATTCACCATACTTCTGATACTTGAAACATTCTGCCAAAATTAGGAAAAATAAAAAATTTGTATATAAAGACAGTGCAAAAGGAATCAGAACCGTTTGACATTCCAGTAAAAGCCTAAAAATCACGCACTACAGCCAAAGTTTCTGTCCTGCACCGTACAAACCAACAAGCATTGTAAACATCCTAAAGGCAAACCTTGGCACATTATTTTTATAATACAATGGAATTGTACAGGGGTATAATTATTTTTGTTGAAAAGTTTCTGTAATTAAGATTCACAAAGTTTCCATGGGCATGAACAAGTTTAAGGACGTCCCCCACTTTCACAATGCTCGTCCATCTCACTTTCACTTTTCTTTTTGAAAAGTTTTGGGTTCCCCTCTTTTTTTTTAAACTATATAAAAGCACACAACAGAAATAAATGACTCTCTAAAACTTCCGGGTTGTCTCCCTGGCAGCGCTTTCTTTAAAGCCATTAAGCTAGGCATATAGTGCTCAAGTAATGGATCCACCCGGATCCCAAGGTATATCAAAGCCAATTTGGATCAACAATGATTTAAAATTTAGTAGTGAGCACAAAGTAACATATATCATGCAACAACGAAGTCTAACTCTCTTCCTATGCATCGGCATGTCATAAAAGAACAATTCATACACACATAGTAAAGGCCAATGCATAGTATAAACAGTTTCTTGCAATTTTATCGTGTTGGAAACATACAGAGGTGGAGATATAGTTCCTCTCTCATAATAATTGCAAGTAGGAGCAGCAAGCACATGCATATTATGTCTATCAAAATCATCATGCGTAGTATTAAAACGCAACCCATCAATATAATCCTTAATAAGGGCAAACTTCTCCAATATAGTGTAGTTTGGAGAATTCAAAAAGATAATAGGACTATCATGTGTGGGTGCAATAGCAACAATTTCATGTTTAACATAAGGAACTATAGCAAGTTCATCTCCATAAGAATAATTCATATTGGCATCATGGCCACAAGCATAGCAAGCATCATCAAAAAGGGATATTTCAAAAAAATCAACGGGATCATAACAATCATCATAGCAATCATCCTTCGGTAAGCACGAAGGGAAATTAAACAATGTATGAGTTGAAGAGTTACTCTCATTAGAAGGTGGGCACGGGTAGCTAATCCGCTCTTCCTCCTTTTGTTCTTCGCTCTCCTCATCATCTTTTTCATCCAATGAGCTCACAGTTTCATCAATTTCTTCTTCCATAGACTCCTGCAAAATATTAATCTCTTCTTGGACAACGGAGGAGTTCTCAATATATGGTTTAACATAAGCATTAGAAGCATAAGTATCATAGCAATATTTAAGTATAGCAAAATTTTCAGATTTGTAAAGAGTAGCATCATACTTTTCAATCAAATAAGCAATTTCATAAGCACCCTTAAAAGCAACAAATTCTTCAATTTGTTGAACATCATAGTAATTGTAAACACCCTTAGCATACGAAGATACGATTCCATTATCGCTAAACTCACATTGGTAGGGAAGGTGTTTCTTAGGGTTTTCAGAACAACAAGTAAAATCATATATCTCGCATAAATTCCAAGCATAACATTGCAAACGATGAATTTGATCCAGTAAAAGTTTCCCTTTTTGAGATATGTGGTGTAGCACATAACTAGCATGCTCATCTAAAGATTTGCCCTTAACTAAGCTAGTTGGGGTTTCAGAACAAGCACATAGGGATCGAAGATGATCCAAGTAAAAAGCTTCAGGAGTGTGATAGATTTTGAGTGGTTCTTCAACCATTGGTTCAGTGGGTACAACTAATTTTTTTTGGTATTTTGCATTTCCTACCCATAACTAAAGATAGAAAAAAACTAAGAACGGCAAATAAAAATTACTTAGTGATAAAGCAAACAAGCACACACGAGAATATTCACCCCACGCTATTGCTCCCCGACAACGGCGCCAGAAAAAGGTCTTGATAACCCACAAGTATAGGGGATCAATTGTAGCCTCTTTCGATAAGTAAGAGTGTCGAACCCAACGAGGAGCTAAAGGTAGAACAAATATTCCCTCAAGTTCTATCGACCACCGATACAACTCTACGCACACTTAACGTTCGCTTTACCTATAACAAGTATGAAACTAGAAGTACTTTGCAGGTGTTTCTGGATAGGTTTGCAAGATAATAAAGAGCGCGTAAATAAAAGTAGGGGCTGTTTAGATAAAGACACAATAAATTAAATATAGCGAGTGTGGAAAAGTGGTGGTAGGATTTGTGAAATTGTCCCTAAGCAATTGACTACTTTACTAGACCGATAGCAAGTTTTATGTGGGAGAGGCCACTACTAGCATGTCATCCCTGACTTGGAATTCTATGCACTTGTGATTGGAACTATTAGCAAGCATCCGCAACTACTAACGTGCATTAAGGTAAAACCCAACCATAGCATTAAGTTATATTGGTCCCCCTTCAATCCCGTATGCATCAATTTCTATGCTAGGTTGAAGCTTCTGTCACTCTTGCCCTCCAATACATAGTCTTATCAAGATACAACTAACCCTATGGTGTGATCTACGCGCGCGCTCATATGATCGGCACCAAAGGACAGCAACATAACCACAAGCAAATTAAATCAATCATAGCAATTCAACAACCACCGATAGGACAACGAAAATCTACTCAGACATCATAGGATGGCAAGACATCATTGGATAATAATATGAAGCATAAAGCACCATGTTCAAGTAGAGGGTACAGCGGGTTGCGGGAGAGTGGACCGCTGTAGATAGAGGGGGGAAGGTGATGGAGATGTTGGTGAAGATCGTGGTGATGATGATGACCCCCGGCGGTGTTCGGCGCCACCGAAAGAGAGGGGGAGAGAGCCCCCCTCCTTCTTCTTCTTCCTTGACCTTCTCCGTAGATGGGAGAAGGGTTTCCCCTCTGGTCCATGGTCTCCATGGCGTGGGAGGGGTGAGAGCCCCTCCGAGATTGGATCTGTCTCTCTGTCTCTCTCTGTTTCTGCGTTCTCTCGTTCTGCCCTTTCACCGTTTCGTATATATATATATATATGAAGATCCGTAACTCCGATTGGATTGAAACATTCGCCCAGATTTTTCTCCAAAAATTAGCTTTCTTGCGGCCAAAGAATAGCAGCAACCGCCTTACGGGTGGCCCACGAGGGGGGCAGGCGCGCCCCCTGCCTCGTGGCCACCTCAGGCACCGTCTCGCGTTGATTCTTCTTCCCATATTTTCCAAATATTCCAAAAATATTCTCCGTTCGTTTTTATCCCGTTTGGATTCCGTTTGATATGGGGTTTCTGCGAAACATAAAACATGCAACAAATAGGAACTGGCACTAGGCACGGGATCAATTGTTAGTCCCAAAAATAGTATAAAAAGTTGCCAAAAGTATATGGAAGTTGTATAATATTGGCATGGAACAATCAAAAATTATAGATACGACGGAGACGTATCACTCTCCAGCTGGTGCTTTTTAATAAGAAGGTGATGACTCAACATAAAAGTAAATAGATAGGCCCTTCGCAGAGGGAAGCAGGGATTTGTAGAGGTGCCAGAGCTCGATTTTTGAAATAGAGATAAATAATATTTTGAGTGGTATACTTTCATTGTCAACATAACAGATGGCGATATCGTCCATGCTACACACATTTTAGGCGGTTCCCAAGCAGAATGGTAAAGTTTATACTCCCCCACCACCAACAAGCATCAATCCATGGCTTCCTCGAAACAACGAGTGCCTCCAACTAACAACAGCCCTGGGGTAGTTTTGTTTGCAATTATTTTGATTTGATTTGCTTAGAGCATGGGACTGGGCATCCCGGTGACCAGCCATTTTCTCGTGAGTGAGGAGAGGAGTCCACTCCTCTTGAGAATAACCCGCCTAGCATGGAAGATACAGACAGCCCTAGTTGATACATGAGCTATTCGAGCATACAAAACAGAATTTCATTTGAAGGTTTAGAGTTTGGCACATACAAATTTACTTGGAACGGAAGGTAGATACCGCATATAGGAAGGTATGGTGGACTTGTATGGAATAACTTTGGGGTTTAAGGGATTGGATGCACAAGCAGTATTCCCACTTAGTACAAGTGAAGGCTAGAAAAAGACTGGGAAGCGACCAACTAGAGAGCGACAACAGTCATGAACATGCATTAAAATTAATAAACATTGAGTGCAAGCATGAGTAGGATATAATCCACCATGAACATAAATATCGTGAAGGCTATGTTGATTTATTTCAACTACATGTGTGAACATGTGCCAAGTCGAGTCACTCAAATCATTCAAAGGAGGATACCACCCCATCATACCACATCACAACCATTTTAATAGCATGTTGGCATGCAAGGTAAACCATTATAAACTCCTAGCTAATTAAGCATGGCATAAGAAACTATAATCTCTAATTGTCATTGCAAACATGTTTATTCATAATAGGCTGAATCAGGAACGATGAACTAATCATATTTACAAAAACAAGAGAGGTCGAGTTCATACCAGCTTCTCTCATCTCAATCAGTCCATCATATATCGTCATAATTGCCTTTCACTTGCACGACCAAACGATGTGAATAATAATAATAGTGCACGTGCATTGGACTAAGCTGGAATCTGCAAGCATGTGACGCCCCCGATTTGACCGTACACTAATCATGCACGCAAATGTGTACGACCAAGATCAGGGACTCACGGGAAGATATCACAACACAACTCTAAAACATAAATAAGTCATACAAGCATCATAATACAAGCCAGGGGCCTCGAGGGCTCGAATACAAGTGCTCGATCACAGACGAGTCAGCGGAAGCAACAATATCTGAGTACAGACATAAGTTAAACAAGTTTTGCCTTAAGAAGGCTAGCACAAAAGTAGCAACGATCGAAGAGGCAAGGCCTCCTGCCTGGGACCTCCTAACTACTCCTGGTCGTCGTCAACGGCCTGCACGTAGTAGTAGGCACCTCCAGTGCCGTAGGTGTCGTCGTCGACGGTGGCGTCTGGCTCCTGGACTCCAACATCTGGTTGCGACAACCAGATAGAAAGGAAAGGGGGGGAAAGAGGGAGAGAAGCAACCGTGAGTACTCATCCAAAGTACTCGCAAGCAAGGAGCTACACTACATATGCATGGGTATATGTGTAAAGGGGCATATCAGTGGACTGAACTGCAGAATGCCAGAATTAAAAGGGGGATAGCTAGTCCTGTCGAAGACTACGCTTCTGGTCATCTCCATCTTGCAGCATATAGAAGAGAATAGAGTGAGGTCCTCCAAGTAGCATCGCATAGCATAATCCTACCCGGCAATCCCCTCCTCGTCGCCCTGTTAGAGAGCGATCACCGGGTTGTATCTGGCACTTGGAAGGGTGTATTTTATTCAGTATCCAGTTCTAGTTGTCATAAGCTCAAGGTACAACTCCGGGTCGTCCTTTTACCGAGGGACACGGCTATTCGAATAGATAAACTTCCCTGCAGGGGTGCACCACATAACCCAACACGCTCGATCCCATTTGGCCGGACACACTTTCCTGGGTCATGCCCGGCCTCGTAAGATCAACGCGTCGCAGCCCCACCTAGGCTCAACAGAGAGGTCAGCACGCCGGTCTAAACCTATGCGCGCAGGGGTCTGGGCCCATCGCCCTAAGCACACCTGCACGTTGCGAACGCGGCCGCGAGCAGACCTAGCAACCCACACGATCACGGCAGTTATGTCAAAGCGGTCCAACACGGCGCGCGCCACTCAATCGCTGACGTCAAAAGAGCTTCGGCTGATACCACGACGTCGGGATACCCATAACTACTCCCACGTAGATGGTTAGTGCGTATAGACCAAATGGCCAGACTCAGATCAAATACCAAGATCTCGTTAAGCGTGTTAATTATTCGCGAACGCCGACCAGGGCCAGGCCCACCTCTCACCTAGGCGGTCTCAACCTGCCCTGTCGCTTCGCCACAAAGATCCACTTGCGGGTACTCCTACGAGCCGACCCGACTTTAGTCATCTCAGGTGTCATGTATATAATATATGAGTATATGCCCGTGTCCACCGCCCAGGTGATCACGGCCCGATAGTATAGCACAGCAGACGGACAAGAATGTAGGGCCACTGATGGAAAACTAGCATCCTATACTAAGCAGTAGGGTAGCAGGTAAGGGAAACAACTGTAGCAACAATGACAGGCTATGCAACAGAATAGGATTAACCGAAAGCAGTAACATGCTACACTACTCTAATGCAAGCAGTATAGAGGAGAGTAGGCGATATCTGGTGATCAAGGGGGGGGGCTTGCCTGGTTGCTCTGGCAAGTAGGAGGGGTCATCGACTCCGTAGTCGAACTGGGCAGCAGCAGTGTCGGTCTCGTAGTCTACCGGAGAGAAGAGGGGGAAGAAACAGTAAATACAATGCAAACATAAGCATGACGATGCGTGACATGACAATGAGCGGTGCTAGGGTTGTCCTAACGCGACAGTAGGTGGTACCGGTGAAGGGGGGGAACATCCGGGAGGTATTCCCGATGTTTCACGTTTTCGGACAGACGGACCGGAGGGGGAAAGTTGCTAGTTCGATAGGTTAGGGAGGTGTGGTGGACGAACGGACTGCGTATTCGGATACGTCTCGTCGTGCTGAGCAACTTTCATATAGAAAACATTTTCATCCGAGTTACGGTTTAAAAGATATGAATTTTCAAAGTTTATTTGAATTTCTGGAATTATTTAATTAACAGAAAAAGGGACATGACGTCAGCATGACGTATGAGTGACGTCAGCGGTCAACAGTCCGGGTTGACTGGTCAAACTGACAAGGGGGACCCACCTCTCATAGACAGTGGGTTAACAGAGGATTAAACTAATTAGTTTTTAGTTAATTAACTACTGGGCCCACCTGTCAGTGAGAGATTAATTAAACTAATTATTTTTATTTATAAAACATTTTCTTTTTCTTTTTCTTTTTTTTTAATTTTGCGGCGGGGCCCGCATGTCAGTGGCTGGGCCTGCCCAGTCAGCACGTTGACTGGGTGGACCCAGTCAACGGGGCCCACGGGCCCACTGGCAGTGGCACTGGGGGGGCCAGGCCAGCCACGTCGGCGGCCGGCGCCGGCGCAACTCCGACGACCAAAACCGCGGCGGTCCCTCGCCGGAGTTGGCCGGAATTGCGCTACGGGGCTCGGGGAGGAACGGGGCTAGGCCCATTCGAAAGAACTCGCAGCGCCGCATCCAGGGGTGGCCGGGGCTTCGCCGGACTCGGCCGGAATCGGCGCCGGCGAGCGGCGGAGGCGGCGGCGCGCACGGGTGCCCGACGGAAACAGGGCTACAGCAGGCGGTCGAGCAAGCGGAGGGGCTGGGGAGCTTCTACGTGCGGTGGGGAGCGCTGTGAGCTTGAGCCCGTGACCATTTGGTCACCGGAGACCCGCCGGCGGCGAGCTCCGCGGCGCGGCGTTCGGGCGCGCGTGGGGGAAAAGCTAGGGAGCGTGGGCGAGCTAGCGGAGTGGGGGAGGAGGTAGAGGAGCTCACCGCGTGGCGCAAGAAAGGCCCGTGGGTGCTTAGGAGCAGCAGGTCGGCGCCGGGGAAGAAGGGGGGTCGCCGGCGTCCGAGGTTGAAGGCGAGCTCGGGGAGGCCGTTGCGGTGGCTCCGAGCTTCGACGGAGAGGCGGAGGGGGTGTAGTCGAGGGCGGCGACGTCGTACGACACGGCGGGGTGGCGAGTGGGGCACGGTGGCCGCGAGAACGACGGGAACGGCGGCGAGCGCGTCGGGCGTGGGGAAGAGGGG